>NW_025725320.1:0-35260 GCF_021461395.2 Schistocerca americana | reverse complement strand
GTATTGAATCCCGAGGCAATTTCAGTGTTCCATCGTCACTAGGAAGCCCTAAACGTTACAATTAACAATCAGTTTCGCGTCGGATTCGAAAATCTAGACTCACATGAGAGCGAACATAAGTGGCCGCAGGCAGTAATATCCCCATGGAGACAAGTTGGCTGGAGGACGATGTATTGAATCTCGACGCAATTTCAGTGTCCCATCGTCATTAGGAGGCCCTAAACGTTACAATTAACTATCATTTTTGCGTCGGATTCGATAATCTAATCACACAGGAAAACGACCATAAGGTGCCCGAGGCAGCAACAGACCCTTGGAGACAAGTCGGCTGGAGGCCGATGTATTGAGTCTCGACGCAATTTGAGTGTTCCATCGTCATTAGGAGGCCCTGAAGGGTACAATTAACTCTCATTTTTGCGTCGGATTCGAAAATCTAGACTCACAGGAGACGGACCACATGGAGCCCGAGGCAGCAATTGACCCTTGGAGACAAGTCGGCTGGAGGACGATGTATCGAATCTCGACGCAATTTGAGTGTTCCATCGTCTTTAGGAGTCCCTGAACGTTACAATTAACTATCATTTTTGCGTCGGATTCGAAAATCTAGACTTACAAGAGAACGACCATAAGGTGCCCAAGGCAGCATTAGACCTTGGAGACAAGACGGCTGGAGGCCGATGTATTGAATCTCGACGCAATTTGAGTGTTCCATCGTCATTAGGAGGCCCTAAACGTTACAATTAACTATCATTTTTGCGTCGGATTCGAAAAGCTAGACTCACAGGAGAAGGACCATGTGGTGCCCGAAGCAGCGATATCCCCTTGGAGACAAGTCGGCGGGAGGCCGATGTATTGAATCTCGACGCAATTTGAGTGTTCCATCGTCATTAGAAGGCCCTGAACGTTACAATTAACTATCATTTTTGCGTCGGATTCGATAATCTAAACTCACAGGAGAACGACCATAATGTGCCCCGAGGCAGCAACAGACCCTTTTAGACAAGTCGGCTGGAGGCCGATGTATTGAATCACGACGCAATTTGAGTTTTCCATCGGCATTAGAAGGCCCTGAACGTTACAATTAACTATCTTCTTTCCGTCGGATTCGAAAATCTAGACTCACAGGAGAACGACCATAAGGCGCCCGAGGCAGCAATATCCCCTTCGAGACAAGTTGGCTGGAGGTCGATGTATTGAATCTCGACTCAATTTGAGTGTTCCATCGTCATTAGGTGGCCCTGAACGTTACAATTGACTATCATTTTTGCGTCGGATTCGATAATCTAAACTCACAGGAGAACGATCATAAGGTGCCCGAGGCAGCAACAGACCCTTGGAGACAAGTCAGCTGGAGGCCGATGTATTGAATCTCGACGCAATTTGAGTGTTCCATCGTCATTATATGGATCTAAACGTTACAATTAACTGTCATTTTTGCGTCGGATTCGATAATCTAAACTCACAGGAGAACGATCATAAGGTGCCCGGGGCAGTATTAGACCCTTGGAGCAAGTCGGCTGGAGGACGATGTATTGAATCTCGACGCAATTTGAGAGTTCTATCGTCATCAGGAGACGCTGAGCGTTACTATTCACTATCAATTTTGCGTCGGATTCGAAAATCTAGACTCACAGGAGAAGGATCATATGGTGCCCTAGACAGCAATATCCCCTTGGAGACAAGTCCGCTGGAGGCCGATGTATTGAATCTCGACGCAATTTGAGTGTTCCATCGTCATTAGGAGGCCCTGAACCTCACAATTAACAATCAGTGTCGCGTCGTATTCGAAAATCTAGACTCACATGAGAGCGAACATAAGAGGCAGCAAGCAGTAATATCCCCATGGAGACAAGTCGGCTGGAGGACGATGTATTGAATCTCGACGCAATTTGAGTGTCCCATCGTCATTAGGAGGCCCTAAACGTTACAATTAACTATCATTTTTGCGTCGGATTCGATAATCTAAACTCACAGGAGAACGACCATAAGGTGCCCGAGGCAGCAATAGACCCTTCGAGACAAGTCGGCTGGAGGCCGATGTATTTAATCTCGACGCAATTTGAGTGTTCCATCATCATTAAGAGGCCCTGAGCATTACATTTAACTATCAGTTTTGCGTCGGATTCTAAAATCTAGACTCACAGGAGAACGACCATACAGTGCCCGAGGCAGCAATAGACCCTTGGAGACAAGTCGGCTGGAGGACGATGTATTGAATCTCGACGCAATTTGAGAGTTCCATCGTCATTAGGAGGCCCTGAACGTCACAATTAACTATGAGTTTTGCGTCGGATTCGAAAACGTAGAATCACCTTAGACGGAGCATGTGGTGCCCGAGGCAGCGATATCCCCTTGGAGATAAGTCGGCTGGAGGACGATGTATTGAATCTCGACACAATTTGAGTGTCCCATCGTCATTAGGAGGCCCTGAACGTTACAATTAACAATCAGTTTCGCGTCGGATTAAAAAATCCAGACTCACAGGAGACGGACCATTTGGTGCCCGAGGCAGCAATATCCCCTTGGAGACAAATCGGCTGAATGCCGATGTATTGAATCCCGAGGCAATTTCAGTGTTCCATCGTCACTAGGAAGCCCTAAACGTTACAATTAACAATCAGTTTCGCGTCGGATTCGAAAATCTAGACTCACATGAGAGCGAACATAAGTGGCCGCAGGCAGTAATATCCCCATGGAGACAAATTGGCTGGAGGACGATGTATTGAATCTCGACGCAATTTCAGTGTCCCATCGTCATTAGGAGGGCCTGAATGTTACAATTAACTCTCATTTTTGCGTCGGATTCGAAAATCTAGACTCACAGGAGACGGACCACATGGAGCCCGAGGCAGCTATAGACCCTTGGAGACAAGTCGGCTGGAGGACGATGTATCGAATCTCGACGCAATTTGAGTGTTCCATCGTCTTTAGGAGTCCCTGAACGTTACAATTAACTATCATTTTTGCGTCGGATTCGAAAATCTAGACTTACAAGAGAACGACCATAAGGTGCCCGAGGCAGCATTAGACCCTTGGAGACAAGACGGCTGGAGGCCGATGTATTGAATCTCGACGCAATTTGAGTGTTCCATCGTCATTAGGAGGCCCTAAACGTTACAATTAACTATCATTTTTGCGTCGGATTCGAAAATCTAGACTCACAGGAGAAGGACCATGTGGTGCCCGAAGCAGCGATATCCCCTTGGAGACAAGTCGGCGGAGGCCGATGTATTGAATCTCGACGCAATTTGAGTGTTCCATCGTCATTAGAAGGCCCTGAACGTTACAATTAACTATCATTTTTGCGTCGGATTCGATAATCTAAACTCACAGGAGAACGACCATAATGTGCCCGAGGCAGCAACAGACCCTTTTAGACAAGTCGGCTGGAGGCCGATGTATTGAATCACGACGCAATTTGAGTTTTCCATCGGCATTAGAAGGCCCTGAACGTTACAATTAACTATCTTCTTTCCGTCGGATTCGAAAATCTAGACTCACAGGAGAACGACCATAAGGCGCCCGAGGCAGCAATATCCCCTTCGAGACAAGTTGGCTGGAGGTCGATGTATTGAATCTCGACTCAATTTGAGTGTCCCATCGTCATTAGGTGGCCCTGAACGTTACAATTGACTATCATTTTTGCGTCGGATTCGATAATCTAAACTCACAGGAGAACGATCATAAGGTGCCCGAGGCAGCAACAGACCCTTGGAGACAAGTCAGCTGGAGGCCGATGTATTGAATCTCGACGCAATTTGAGTGTTCCATCGTCATTACATGGCCCTAAACGTTACAATTAACTGTCATTTTTGCGTCGGATTCGATAATCTAAACTCACAGGAGAACGATCATAAGGTGCCCGGGGCAGCATTAGACCCTTGGAAACAAGTCGGCTGGAGGGCGATGTATTGAATCTCGACGCAATTTGAGAGTTCTATCGTCATCAGGAGACGCTGAGCGTTACTATTCACTATCAATTTTGCGTCGGATTCGAAAATCTAGACTCACAGGAGTAGGATCATATGGTGCCCTAGACAGCAATATCCCCTTGGAGACAAGTCCGCTGGAGGCCGATGTATTGAATCTCGACGCAATTTGAGTGTTCCATCGTCATTAGGAGGCCCTGAACCTCACAATTAACAATCAGTGTCGCGTCGTATTCGAAAATCTAGACTCACATGAGAGCGAACATAAGAGGCAGCAAGCAGTAATATCCCCATGGAGACAAGTCGGCTGGAGGACGATGTATTGAATCTCGACGCAATTTGAGTGTCCCATCGTCATTAGGAGGCCCTAAACGTTACAATTAACTATCATTTTTGCGTCGGATTCGATAATCTAAACTCACAGGAGAACGACCATAAGGTGCCCGAGGCAGCAATAGACCCTTCGAGACAAGTCGGCTGGAGGCCGATGTATTTAATCTCGACGCAATTTGAGTGTTCCATCATCATTAAGAGGCCTTGAGCATTACATTTAACTATCAGTTTTGCGTCGGATTCTAAAATCTAGACTCACAGGAGAACGACCATACAGTGCCCGAGGCAGCAATAGACCCTTGGAGACAAGTCGGCTGGAGGACGATGTATTGAATCTCGACGCAATTTGAGAGTTCCATCGTCATTAGGAGGCCCTGAACGTTACGATTAACTATCATTTTTGCGTCGGATTCGAAAATCTAGACTTACAAGAGAACGACCATAAGGTGCCCGAGGCAGCATTAGACCCTTGGAGACAAGTCGGCTGGAGGACGATGTATTGAATCTCGACGCAATTTGAGTGTCCCATCGTCATTAAGAGGCCCTAAACGTTACAATTAACTATCATTTTTGCGTCGGATTCGATAATCTAAACTTTCAGGAGAACGACCATAAGGTGCCCGAGGCAGCAACAGACCCTTGGAGACAAGTCGGCTGGAGGCCGATGTATTGAATCTCGACGTATATTAAGTGTTCCATCGTCATTAGGAGGTCCCAAACGTTACAATTCACAATCATTTTTGCGTCGGATTCAAAAATCTAGACTCACAGGAGAAGGACCATGTGGTGCCCGAGGCAGCAATAGACCCTTGGAGACAAGTCGGCTGGAGGCCGATGTATTGAATCTCGACGCCATTTGAGTGTTCCATCGGCATTAGGAGGCCCTGAACGTTACAATTAACTATCATTTTTGCGTCGGATTCGAAAATCTAGACTCACCGGAGACGGACCATGTGGTGCCCGAGGCAGCGATATCCCCTTGGAGACAAGTCGGATGGAGGACGATGTATTGAATCTCGACGCAATTTGAGTGTCCCATCGTCATTAGGAGGCCCTAAGCGTTACAATTAACTATCATTTTTGCGTCGGATTCGATAATCTAAACTCACAGGAGAACGACCATAAGGTGCCCGAGGCAGCAACAGACCCTTGGAGACAAGTCGGCAGGAGGCCGATGTATTGAATCTCGACGCAATTTGAGTGTTCCATCGACATTAGGAGGCCCTAAGCGTTACAATTAACTATCATTTTTTCGTCGGATTCGATAATCTAAACTCACAGGAGAACGACCATAAGGTGCCCGAGGCAGCAATAGACCCTTGGAGACAAGTCGGCTGGAGGCCGATGTATTGAATCTCGACGCAATTTGAGTGTTCCATCGACATTACAAGGTCCTGTACGTTACAATTAACTATCATTTTTGCGTCGGATTCGAAAATCTAGACTTACAAGAGAACGACCATAAGGTGCCCGAGGCAGCAATTGACCCTTAGAGACAAGTCGGCTGGAGGACGATGTACTGATTCTCGACGCAATTTTAGTGTTCCATCGTCATTAGGAGGCCCTAAACGTTACAATTCACTATCATTTTTGCGTCGGATTCGAAAATCCAGTCTCACAGGAGAAGGACCATGAGGGGCCCGAGGCAGCAATAGACCCTTGGAGACAAGTCGGCTGGAGGACGATGTATTGAATCTCGACGCAATTTGAGTGTTCCATCTTCATTAGGAGGCCATAAACGTTACAATTAACTATCATTTTTGCGTCGGATTCGATAATCTAAACTCACAGGAGAACGACCATAAGGTGCCCGAGGCAGCAACAGACCCTTGGAGACAAGTCGGCTGGAGGCCGATGTATTGAATCTCGACGCAATTTGAGTGTTCCATCATCATTAAGAGGCCCTGAGCAATACATTTAACTATCAGTTTTGCGTCGGATTCTAAAATCTAGACTCACAGGAGAACGACCATAAGGTGCCCGAGGCAGCAACAGACCCTTGGAGACAAGTCGGCTGGAGGACGATGTATTGAATCTCGACGCAATTTCAGTGTCCCATCGTCATTAGGAGGCCCTAAACGTTACAATTAACTATCATTTTTGCGTCGGATTCGATAATCTAATCACACAGGAAAACGACCATAAGGTGCCCGAGGCAGCAACAGACCCTTGGAGACAAGTCGGCAGGAGGCCGATGTATTGAATCTCGACGCAATTTGAGTGTTCCATCGTCATTAAGAGGCCCTGAGCATTACATTTAACTATCAGTTTTGCGTCGGATTCTAAAATCTAGACTCACAGGAGAACGACCATACAATGCCCGAGGCAGCAATAGACCCTTGGAGACAAGTCGGCTGGAGGACGATGTATTGAGTCTCGACGCAATTTGAGTGTTCCATCGTCTTTAGGAGTCCCTGAACGTTACAATTAACTATCATTTTTGCGTCGGATTCGAAAATCTAGACTTACAAGAGAACGACCATAAGGTGCCCGAGGCAGCATTAGACCCTTGGAGACAAGACGGCTGGAGGCCGATGTATTGAATCTCGACGCAATTTGAGTGTTCCATCGTCATTAGGAGGCCCTAAACGTTACAATTAACTATCATTTTTGCGTCGGATTCGAAAATCTAGACTCACAGGAGAAGGACCATGAGGTGCCCGAAGCAGCGATATCCCCTTGGAGACAAGTCGGCGGGAGGCCGATGTATTGAATCTCGACGCAATTTGAGTGTTCCCATCGACATTAGAAGGCCCTGAACGTTACAATTAACTATCATTTTTGCGTCGGATTCGATAATCTAAACTCACAGGAGAACGACCATAATGTGCCCGAGGCAGCAACAGACCCTTTTAGACAAGTCGGCTGGAGGCCGATGTATTGAATCACGACGCAATTTGAGTTTTCCATCGGCATTAGAAGGCCCTGAACGTTACAATTAACTATCTTCTTTCCGTCGGATTCGAAAATCTAGACTCACAGGAGAACGACCATAAGGCGCCCG
This sequence comes from Schistocerca americana, assembly GCF_021461395.2. Classification (NCBI taxonomy): domain Eukaryota; kingdom Metazoa; phylum Arthropoda; class Insecta; order Orthoptera; family Acrididae; genus Schistocerca; species Schistocerca americana. The sequence continues at coordinate 27,994 of NW_025725320.1, read as the reverse complement.
AGGCAGCAATATCCCCTTCGAGACAAGTTGGCTGGAGGTCGATGTATTGAATCTCGACTCAATTTGAGTGTCCCATCGTCATTAGGTGGCCCTGAACGTTACAATTGACTATCATTTTTGCGTCGGATTCAATAATCTAAACTCACAGGAGAACGATCATAAGGTGCCCGAGGCAGCAACAGACCCTTGGAGACAAGTCAGCTGGAGGCCGATGTATTGAATCTCGAAGCAATTTGAGTGTTCCATCGTCATTATATGGCCCTAAACGTTACAATTAACTGTCATTTTTGCGTCGGATTCGATAATCTAAACTCACAGGAGAACGATCATAAGGTGCCCGGGGCAGCATTTGACCCTTGGAAACAAGTCGGCTGGAGGACGATGTATTGAATCTCGACGCAATTTGAGAGTTCTGTCGTCATCAGGAGACGCTGAGCGTTACTATTCACTATCAATTTTGCGTCGGATTCGAAAATCTAGACTCACAGGAGAAGGATCATATGGTGCCCTAGACAGCAATATCCCCTTGGAGACAAGTCCGCTGGAGGCCGATGTATTGAATCTCGACGCAATTTGAGTGTTCCATCGTCATTAGGAGGCCCTGAACCTCACAATTAACAATCAGTGTCGCGTCGTATTCGAAAATCTAGACTTACATGAGAGCGAACATAAGAGGCAGCAAACAGTAATATCCCCATGGAGACAAGTCGGCTGGAGGACGATGTATTGAATCTCGACGCAATTTGAGTGTCCCATCGTCATTAGGAGGCCCTAAACGTTACAATTAACTATCATTTTTGCGTCGGATTCGATAATCTAAACTCACAGGAGAACGACCATAAGGTGCCCGAGGCAGCAATAGACAATTCGAGACAAGTCGGCTGGAGGCCGATGTATTTAATCTCGACGCAATTTGAGTGTTCCATCATCATTAAGAGGCCCTGAGCATTACATTTAACTATCAGTTTTGCGTCGGATTCTAAAATCTAGACTCACAGGAGAACGACCATACAGTGCCCGAGGCAGCAATAGACCCTTGGAGACAAGTCGGCTGGAGGACGATGTATTGAATCTCGACGCAATTTGAGAGTTCCATCGTCATTACAAGGCCCTGAACGTTACAATTAACTATCATTTTTGCGTCGGATTCGAAAATCTAGACTCACAGGAGAACGACCATAAGGTGTCCGAGCCAGCAATAGACCCTTGGAGACAAGTCGGCTGGAGGCCGATGTATTGAATCTCGACGCCATTTGAGTGTTCATCGGCATTAGGAGGCCCTGAACGTTACAATTAACTATCATTTTTGCGTCGGATTCGAAAATCTAGACTCACCGGAGACGGACCATGTGGTGCCCGAGGCAGCGATATCCCCTTGGAGACAAGTCGGCTGGAGGACGATGTATTGAATCTCGACGCAATTTGAGTGTCCCATCGTCATTAGGAGGCCCTAAGCGTTACAATTAACTATCATTTTTGCGTCGGATTCGATAATCTAAACTCACAGGTGAACGACCATAAGGTGCCCGAGGCAGCAATAGACCCTTGGAGACAAGTCGGCTGGAGGCCGATGTATTGAATCTCGACGCAATTTGAGTGTTCCATCGACATTACAAGGTCCTGTACGTTACAATTAACTATCATTTTTGCGTCGGATTCGAAAATCTAGACTTACAAGAGAACGACCATAAGGTGCCCGAGGCAACAATTGACCCTTGGAGACAAGTCGGCTGGAGGACGATGTACTGATTCTCGACGCAATTTTAGTGTTCCATCGTCATTAGGAGGCCCTAAACGTTACAATTCACTATCATTTTTGCGTCGGATTCGAAAATCCAGTCTCACAGGAGAAGGACCATGAGGGGCCCGAGGCAGCAATAGACCCTTGGAGACAAGTCGGCTGGAGGACGATGTATTGAATCTCGACGCAATTTGAGTGTTCCATCTTCATTAGGAGGCCATAAACGTTACAATTAACTATCATTTTTGCGTCGGATTCGATAATCTAAACTCACAGGAGAACGACCATAAGGTGCCCGAGGCAGCAACAGACCCTAGGAGACAAGTCGGCTGGAGGCCGATGTATTGAATCTCGACGCAATTTGAGTGTTCCATCATCATTAAGAGGCCCTGAGCAATACATTTAACTATCAGTTTTGCGTCGGATTCTAAAATCTAGACTCACAGGAGAACGACCATAAGGTGCCCGAGGCAGCAACAGACCCTTGGAGACAAGTCGGCTGGAGGACGATGTATTGAATCTCGACGCAATTTCAGTGTCCCATCGTCATTAGGAGGCCCTAAACGTTACAATTAACTATCATTTTTGCGTCGGATTCGATAATCTAATCACACAGGAAAACGACCATAACGTGCCCGAGGCAGCAACAGACTCTTGGAGACAAGTCGGCAGGAGGCCGATGTATTGAATCTCGATGCAATTTGAGTGTTCCATCATCATTAAGAGGCCCTGAGCATTACATTTAACTATCAGTTTTGCGTCGGATTCTAAAATCTAGACTCACAGGAGAACGACCATAAGGCGCCCGAGGCAGCAATATCCCCTTCGAGACAAGTTGGCTGGAGGTCGATGTATTGAATCTCGACTCAATTTGAGTGTCCCATCGTCATTAGGTGGCCCTGAACGTTACAATTGACTATCATTTTTGCGTCGGATTCGATAATCTAAACTCACAGGAGAACGATCATAAGGTGCCCGAGGCAGCAACAGACCCTTGGAGACAAGTCAGCTGGAGGCCGATGTATTGAATCTCGACCCAATTTGAGTGTTCCATCGTCATTACATGGCCCTAAACGTTACAATTAACTGTCATTTTTGCGTCGGATTCGATAATCTAAACTCACAGGAGAACGATCATAAGGTGCCCGGGGCAGCATTAGTCCCTTGGAAACAAGTCGGCTGGAGGACGATGTATTGAATCTCGACGCAATTTGAGAGTTCTATCGTCATCAGGAGACGCTAAGCGTTACTATTCACTATCAATTTTGCGTCGGATTCGAAAATCTAGACTCACAGGAGAAGGATCATATGGTGCCCTAGACAGCAATATCCCCTTGGAGACAAATCCGCTGGAGGCCGATGTATTGAATCTCGACGCAATTTGAGTGTTCCATCGTCATTAGGAGGCCCTGAACCTCACAATTAACAATCAGTGTCGCGTCGTATTCGAAAATCTAGACTCACATGAGAGCGAACATAAGAGGCAGCAAGCAGTAATATCCCCATGGAGACAAGTCGGCTGGAGGACGATGTATTGAATCTCGACGCAATTTGAGTGTCCCATCGTCATTAGGAGGCCCTAAACGTTACAATTAACTATCATTTTGCGTCGGATTCGATAATCTAAACTCACAGGAGAACGACCATAAGGTGCCCGAGGCAGCAATAGACCCTTGGAGACAAGTCGGCTGGAGGCCGATGTATTGAATCTCGACGCAATTTGAGTGTTCCATCGACATTACAAGGTCCTGTACGTTACAATTAACTATCATTTTTGCGTCGGATTCGAAAATCTAGACTTACAAGAGAACGACCATATGGTGCCCGAGGCAGCAATTGACCCTTGGAGACAAGTCGGCTGGAGGACGATGTACTGATTCTCGACGCAATTTTAGTGTTCCATCGGCATTAGGAGGCCCTAAACGTTACAATTCACTATCATTTTTGCGTCGGATTCGAAAATCCAGTCTCACAGGAGAAGGACCATGAGGGGCCCGAGGCAGCAATAGACCCTTGGAGACAAGTCGGCTGGAGGACGATGTATTGAATCTCGACGCAATTTGAGTGTTCCATCTTCATTAGGAGGCCATAAACGTTACAATTAACTATCATTTTTGCGTCGGATTCGATAATCTAAACTCACAGGAGAACGACCATAAGGTGCCCGAGGCAGCAACAGACCCTTGGAGACAAGTCGGCTGGAGGCCGATGTATTGAATCTCGACGCAATTTGAGTGTTCCATCATCATTAAGAGGCCCTGAGCAATACATTTAACTATCAGTTTTGCGTCGGATTCTAAAATCTAGACTCACAGGAGAACGACCATAAGGTGCCCGAGGCAGCAACAGACCCTCGGAGACAAGTCGGCTGGAGGACGATGTATTAAATCTCGACGCAATTTCAGTGTCCCATCGTCATTAGGAGGCCCTAAACGTTACAATTAACTATCATTTTTGCGTCGGATTCGATAATCTAATCACACAGGAAAACGACCATAAGGTGCCCGAGGCAGCAACAGACCCTTGGAGACAAGTCGGCAGGAGGCCGATGTATTGAATCTCGACGCAATTTGAGTGTTCCATCGACATTAGGAGGCCCTAAGCGTTACAATTAACTATCATTTTTTCGTCGGATTCGATAATCTAAACTCACAGGAGAACAACCATAAGGTGCCCGAGGCAGCAATAGACCCTTCGAGACAAGTCGGCTGGAGGCCGATGTATTTAATCTCGACGCAATTTGAGTGTTCCATCATCATTAAGAGGCCCTGAGCATTACATTTAACTATCAGTTTTGCGTCGGATTCTAAAATCTAGACTCACAGGAGAACGACCATACAATGCCCGAGGCAGCAATAGACCCTTGGAGACAAGTCGGCTGGAGGACGATGTATTGAATCTCGACGCAATTTGAGAGTTCCATCGTCATTAGGAGGCCCTGAACGTCACAATTAACTATGAGTTTTGCGTCGGATTCGAAAACGTAGAATCACCTTAGACGGAGCATGTGGTGCCCGAGGCAGCTATATCCCCTTTCAGATAAGTCGGCTGGAGGACGATGTATTGAATCTCGACACAATTTGAGTGTCCCATCGTCATTAGGAGGCCCTGAACGTTACAATTAACAATCAGTTTCGCGTCGGATTAAAAAATCCAGACTCACAGGAGACGGACCATTTGGTGCCCGAGGCAGCAATATCCCCTTGGAGACAAATCGGCTGAATGCCGATGTATTGAATCCCGAGGCAATTTCAGTGTTCCATCGTCACTAGGAAGCCCTAAACGTTACAATTAACAATCAGTTTCGCGTCGGATTCGAAAATCTAGACTCACATGAGAGCGAACATAAGTGGCCGGAGGCAGTAATATCCCCATGGAGACAAGTTGGCTGGAGGACGATGTATTGAATCTCGACGCAATTTCAGTGTCCCATCGTCATTACGAGGCCCTAAACGTTACAATTAACAATCATTTTTGCGTCGGATTCGATAATCTAATCACACAGGAAAACGACCATAAGGTGCCCGAGGCAGCAACAGACCCTTGGAGACAAGTCGGCTGGAGGCCGATGTATTGAGTCTCGACGCAATTTGAGTGTTCCATCGTCATTAGGAGGCCCTGAATGTTACAATTAACTCTCATTTTTGCGTCGGATTCGAAAATCTAGACTCACAGGAGACGGACCACATGGAGCCCGAGGTAGCGATAGACCCTTGGAGACAAGTCGGCTGGAGGACGATGTATCGAATCTCGACGCAATTTGAGTGTTCCATCGTCTTTAGGAGTCCCTGAACGTTACAATTAACTATCATTTTTGCGTCGGATTCGAAAATCTAGACTTACAAGAGAACGACCATAAGGTGCCCGAGGCAGCATTAGACCCTTGGAGACAAGACGGCTGGAGGCCGATGTATTGAATCTCGACGCAATTTGAGTGTTCCATCGTCATTAGGAGGCCCTAAACGTTACAATTAACTATCGTTTTTGCGTCGGATTCGAAAATCTAGACTCACAGGAGAAGGACCATGTGGTGCCCGAGGCAGCGATATCCCCTTGGAGACAAGTCGGCGGGAGGCCGATGTATTGAATCTCGACGCAATTTGAGTGTTCCATCGTCATTAGAAGGCCCTGAACGTTACAATTAACTATCATTTTTGCGTCGGATTCGATAATCTAAACTCACAGGAGAACGACCATAATGTGCCCGAGGCAGCAACAGACCCTTTTAGACAAGTCGGCTGGAGGCCGATGTATTGAATCACGACGCAATTTGAGTGTTCCATCGGCATTAGAAGGCCCTGAACGTTACAATTAACTATCTTCTTTCCGTCGGATTCGAAAATCTAGACTCACAGGAGAACGACCATAAGGCGCCCGAGGCAGCAATATCCCCTTCGAGACAAGTTGGCTGGAGGTCGATGTATTGAATCTCGACTCAATTTGAGTGTCCCATCGTCATTAGGTGGCCCTGAACGTTACAATTGACTATCATTTTTGCGTCGGATTCGATAATCTAAACTCACAGGAGAACGATCATAAGGTGCCCGAGGCAGCAACAGACCCTTGGAGACAAGTCAGCTGGAGGCCGATGTATTGAATCTCGACGCAATTTGAGTGTTCCATCGTCATTACATGGCCCTAAACGTTACAATTAACTGTCATTTTTGCGTCGGATTCGATAATCTAGACTCACAGGAGAACGACCATAAGGTGCCCGAGGCAGCAACAGACCCTTGGAGACAAGTCGGCAGGAGGCCGATGTATTGAATCTCGACGCAATTTGAGTGTTCCATCGACATTAGGAGGCCCTAAGCGTTACAATTAACTATCATTTTTTCGTCGGATTCGATAATCTAAACTCACAGGAGAACAACCATAAGGTGCCCGAGGCAGCAATAGACCCTTCGAGACAAGTCGGCTGGAGGCCGATGTATTTAATCTCGACGCAATTTGAGTGTTCCATCATCATTAAGAGGCCCTGAGCATTACATTTAACTATCAGTTTTGCGTCGGATTCTAAAATCTAGACTCACAGGAGAACGACCATACAATGCCCGAGGCAGCAATAGACCCTTGGAGACAAGTCGGCTGGAGGACGATGTATTGAATCTCGACGCAATTTGAGAGTTCCATCGTCATTAGGAGGCCCTGAACGTCACAATTAACTATGAGTTTTGCGTCGGATTCGAAAACGTAGAATCACCTTAGACGGAGCATGTGGTGCCCGAGGCAGCTATATCCCCTTTCAGATAAGTCGGCTGGAGGACGATGTATTGAATCTCGACACAATTTGAGTGTCCCATCGTCATTAGGAGGCCCTGAACGTTACAATTAACAATCAGTTTCGCGTCGGATTAAAAAATCCAGACTCACAGGAGACGGACCATTTGGTGCCCGAGGCAGCAATATCCCCTTGGAGACAAATCGGCTGAATGCCGATGTATTGAATCCCGAGGCAATTTCAGTGTTCCATCGTCACTAGGAAGCCCTAAACGTTACAATTAACAATCAGTTTCGCGTCGGATTCGAAAATCTAGACTCACATGAGAGCGAACATAAGTGGCCGGAGGCAGTAATATCCCCATGGAGACAAGTTGGCTGGAGGACGATGTATTGAATCTCGACGCAATTTCAGTGTCCCATCGTCATTACGAGGCCCTAAACGTTACAATTAACAATCATTTTTGCGTCGGATTCGATAATCTAATCACACAGGAAAACGACCATAAGGTGCCCGAGGCAGCAACAGACCCTTGGAGACAAGTCGGCTGGAGGCCGATGTATTGAGTCTCGACGCAATTTGAGTGTTCCATCGTCATTAGGAGGCCCTGAATGTTACAATTAACTCTCATTTTTGCGTCGGATTCGAAAATCTAGACTCACAGGAGACGGACCACATGGAGCCCGAGGTAGCGATAGACCCTTGGAGACAAGTCGGCTGGAGGACGATGTATCGAATCTCGACGCAATTTGAGTGTTCCATCGTCTTTAGGAGTCCCTGAACGTTACAATTAACTATCATTTTTGCGTCGGATTCGAAAATCTAGACTTACAAGAGAACGACCATAAGGTGCCCGAGGCAGCATTAGACCCTTGGAGACAAGACGGCTGGAGGCCGATGTATTGAATCTCGACGCAATTTGAGTGTTCCATCGTCATTAGGAGGCCCTAAACGTTACAATTAACTATCGTTTTTGCGTCGGATTCGAAAATCTAGACTCACAGGAGAAGGACCATGTGGTGCCCGAGGCAGCGATATCCCCTTGGAGACAAGTCGGCGGGAGGCCGATGTATTGAATCTCGACGCAATTTGAGTGTTCCATCGTCATTAGAAGGCCCTGAACGTTACAATTAACTATCATTTTTGCGTCGGATTCGATAATCTAAACTCACAGGAGAACGACCATAATGTGCCCGAGGCAGCAACAGACCCTTTTAGACAAGTCGGCTGGAGGCCGATGTATTGAATCACGACGCAATTTGAGTGTTCCATCGGCATTAGAAGGCCCTGAACGTTACAATTAACTATCTTCTTTCCGTCGGATTCGAAAATCTAGACTCACAGGAGAACGACCATAAGGCGCCCGAGGCAGCAATATCCCCTTCGAGACAAGTTGGCTGGAGGTCGATGTATTGAATCTCGACTCAATTTGAGTGTCCCATCGTCATTAGGTGGCCCTGAACGTTACAATTGACTATCATTTTTGCGTCGGATTCGATAATCTAAACTCACAGGAGAACGATCATAAGGTGCCCGAGGCAGCAACAGACCCTTGGAGACAAGTCAGCTGGAGGCCGATGTATTGAATCTCGACGCAATTTGAGTGTTCCATCGTCATTACATGGCCCTAAACGTTACAATTAACTGTCATTTTTGCGTCGGATTCGATAATCTAAACTCACAGGAGAACGATCATAAGGTGCCCGGGGCAGCATTAGTCCCTCGGAAACAAGTCGGCTGGAGGACGATGTATTGAATCTCGACGCAATTTGAGAGTTCTATCGTCATCAGGAGACGCTGAGCGTTACTATTCACTATCAATTTTGCGTCGGATTCGAAAATCTAGACTCACAGGAGAAGGATCATATGGTGCCCTAGACAGCAATATCCCCTTGGAGACAAGTCCGCTGGAGGCCGATGTATTGAATCTCGACGCAATTTGAGTGTTCCATCGTCATTAGGAGGCCCTGAACCTCACAATTAACAATCAGTGTCGCGTCGTATTCGAAAATCTAGACTCACATGAGAGCGAACATAAGAGGCAGCAAGCAGTAATATCCCCATGGAGACAAGTCGGCTGGAGGACGATGTATTGAATCTCGACGCAATTTGAGTGTCCCATCGTCATTAGGAGGCCCTAAACGTTACAATTAACTATCATTTTTGCGTCGGATTCGATAATCGAAACTCACAGGAGAACGACCATAAGGTGCCCGAGGCAGCAATAGACCCTTCGAGACAAGTCGGCTGGAGGCCGATGTATTTAATCTCGACGCAATTTGAGTGTTCCATCATCATTAAGAGGCCCTGAGCATTACATTTAACTATCAGTTTTGCGTCGGATTCTAAAATCTAGACTCACAGGAGAACGACCATACAGTGCCCGAGGCAGCAATAGACCGTTGGTGACAAGTCGGCTGGAGGACGATGTATTGAATCTCGACGCAATTTGAGAGTTCCATCGTCATTAGGAGGCCCTGAACGTCACAATTAACTATGAGTTTTGCGTCGGATTCGAAAACGTAGAATCACCTTAGACGGAGCATGTGGTGCCCGAGGCAGCGATATCCCCTTGGAGATAAGTCGGCTGGAGGACGATGTATTGAATCTCGACACAATTTGAGTGTCCCATCGTCATTAGGAGGCCCTGAACGTTACAATTAACAATCAGTTTCGCGTCGGATTAAAAAATCCAGACTCACAGGAGACGGACCATTTGGTGCCCGAGGCAGCAATATCCCCTTGGAGACAAATCGGCTGAATGCCGATGTATTGAATCCCGAGGCAATTTCAGTGTTCCATCGTCACTAGGAAGCCCTAAACGTTACAATTAACAATCAGTTTCGCGTCGGATTCGAAAATCTAGACTCACATGAGAGCGAACATAAGTGGCCGCAGGCAGTAATATCCCCATGGAGACAAGTTGGCTGGAGGACGATGTATTGAATCTCGACGCAATTTCAGTGTCCCATCGTCATTAGGAGGCACTAAACGTTACAATTAACTATCATTTTTGCGTCGGATTCGATAATCTAATCACACAGGAAAACGACCATAAGGTGCCCGAGGCAGCAACAGACCCTTGGAGACAAGTCGGCTGGAGGCCGATGTATTGAGTCTCGACGCAATTTGAGTGTTCCATCGTCATTAGGAGGCCCTGAATGTTACAATTAACTCTCATTTTTGCGTCGGATTCGAAAATCTAGACTCACAGGAGACGGACCACATGGAGCCCGAGGCAGCTATAGACCCTTGGAGACAAGTCGGCTGGAGGACGATGTATCGAATCTCGACGCAATTTGAGTGTTCCATCGTCTTTAGGAGTCCCTGAACGTTACAATTAACTATCATTTTTGCGTCGGATTCGAAAATCTAGACTTACAAGAGAACGACCATAAGGTGCCCGAGGCAGCATTAGACCCTTGGAGACAAGACGGCTGGAGGCCGCTGTATTGAATCTCGACGCAATTTGAGTGTTCCATCGTCATTAGGAGGCCCTAAACGTTACAATTAACTATCATTTTTGCGTCGGATTCGAAAATCTAGACTCACAGGAGAAGGACCATGTGGTGCCCGAAGCAGCGATATCCCTTTGGAGACAAGTCGGCGGGAGGCCGATGTATTGAATCTCGACGCAATTTGAGTGTTCCATCGTCATTAGAAGGCCCTGAACGTTACAATTAACTATCATTTTTGCGTCGGATTCGATAATCTAAACTCACAGGAGAACGACCATAATGTGCCCGAGGCAGCAACAGACCCTTTTAGACAAGTCGGCTGGAGGCCGATGTATTGAATCACGACGCAATTTGAGTTTTCCATCGGCATTAGAAGGCCCTGAACGTTACAATTAACTATCTTCTTTCCGTCGGATTCGAAAATCTAGACTCACAGGAGAACGACCATAAGGCGCCCGAGGCAGCAATATCCCCTTCGAGACAAGTTGGCTGGAGGTCGATGTATTGAATCTCGACTCAATTTGAGTGTCCCATCGTCATTAGGTGGCCCTGAACGTTACAATTGACTATCATTTTTGCGTCGGATTCGATAATCTAAACTCACAGGAGAACGATCATAAGGTGCCCGAGGCAGCAACAGACCCTTGGAGACAAGTCAGCTGGAGGCCGATGTATTGAATCTCGACGCAATTTGAGTGTTCCATCGTCATTACATGGCCCTAAACGTTACAATTAACTGTCATTTTTGCGTCGGATTCGATAATCTAAACTCACAGGAGAACGATCATAAGGTGCCCGGGGCAGCATTAGACCCTTGGAAACAAGTCGGCTGGAGGACGATGTATTGAATCTCGACGCAATTTGAGAGTTCTATCGTCATCAGGAGACGCTGAGCGTTACTATTCACTATCAATTTTGCGTCGGATTCGAAAATCTAGACTCACAGGAGAAGGATCATATGGTGCCCTAGACAGCAATATCCCCTTGGAGACAAGTCCGCTGGAGGCCGATGTATTGAATCTCGACGCAATTTGAGTGTTCCATCGTCATTAGGAGGCCCTGAACCTCACAATTAACAATCAGTGTCGCGTCGTATTCGAAAATCTAGACTCACATGAGAGCGAACATAAGAGGCAGCAAGCAGTAATATCCCCATGGAGACAAGTCGGCTGGAGGACGATGTATTGAATCTCGACGCAATTTGAGTGTCCCATCGTCATTAGGAGGCCCTAAACGTTACAATTAACTATCATTTTTGCGTCGGATTCGATAATCTAAACTCACAGGAGAACGACCATAAGGTGCCCGAGGCAGCAATAGACCCTTCGAGACAAGTCGGCTGGAGGCCGATGTATTTAATCTCGACGCAATTTGAGTGTTCCATCATCATTAAGAGGCCCTGAGCATTACATTTAACTATCAGTTTTGCGTCGGATTCTAAAATCTAGACTCACAGGAGAACGACCATACAGTACCCGAGGCAGCAATAGACCCTTGGAGACAAGTCGGCTGGAGGACGATATATTGAATCTCGACGCAATTTGAGAGTTCCATCGTCATTAGGAGGACCTGAACGTTACGATTAACTATCATTTTTGCGTCGGATTCGAAAATCTAGACTTACAAGAGAACGACCATAAGGTGCCCGAGGCAGCATTAGACCCTTGGAGACAAGTCGGCTGGAGGACGATGTATTGAATCTCGACGCAATTTGAGTGTCCCATCGTCATTAAGAGGCCCTAAACGTTACAATTAACTATCATCTTTGCGTCGGATTCGATAATCTAAACTTTCAGGAGAACGACCATAAGGTGCCCGAGGCAGCAACAGACCCTTGGAGACAAGTCGGCTGGAGGCCGATGTATTGAATCTCGACGTATTTTAAGTGTTCCATCGTCATTAGGAGGTCCCAAACGTTACAATTCACAATCATTTTTGCGTCGGATTCAAAAATCTAGACTCACAGGAGAAGGACCATGTGGTGCCCGAGGCAGCAATAGACCCTTGGAGACAAGTCGGCTGGAGGACGATGTATTGAATCTCGACGCAATTTGAGTGTTCCATCGTCATTACAAGGCCCTGAACGTTTCAATTAACTATCATATTTGCGTCGGATTCGAAAATCTAGACTCACAGGAGAACGACCATAAGGTGTCCGAGCCAGCAATAGACCCTTGGAGACAAGTCGGCTGGAGGCCGATGTATTGAATCTCGACGCCATTTGAGTGTTCCATCGGCATTAGGAGGCCCTGAACGTTACAATTAACTATCATTTTTGCGTCGGATTCGAAAATCTAGACTCACCGGAGACGGACCATGTGGTGCCCGAGGCAGCGATATCCCCTTGGAGACAAGTCGGCTGGAGGACGATGTATTGAATCTCGACGCAATTTGAGTTTCCCATCGTCATTAGGAGGCCCTAAGCGTTACAATTAACTATCATTTTTGCGTCGGATTCGATAATCTAAACTCACAGGAGAACGACCATAAGGTGCCCGAGGCAGCAACAGACCCTTGGAGACAAGTCGGCAGGAGGCCGATGTATTGAATCTCGACGCAATTTGAGTGTTCCATCGACATTAGGAGGCCCTAAGCGTTACAATTAACTATCATTTTTTCGTCGGATTCGATAATCTAAACTCACAGGAGAACGACCATAAGGTGCCCGAGGCAGCAATAGACCCTTGGAGACAAGTCGGCTGGACCGATGTATTGAATCTCGACGCAATTTGAGTGCTCCATCGACATTACAAGGTCCTGTACGTTACAATTAACTATCATTTTTGCGTCGGATTCGAAAATCTAGACTTACAAGAGAACGACCATAAGGTGCCCGAGGCAGCAATTGACCCTTGGAGACAAGTCGGCTGGAGGACGATGTACTGATTCTCGACGCAATTTTAGTGTTCCATCGTCATTAGGAGGCCCTAAACGTTACAATACACTATCATTTTTGCGTCGGATTCGAAAATCCAGTCTCACAGGAGAAGGACCATGAGGGGCCCGAGGCAGCAATAGACCCTTGGAGACAAGTCGGCTGGAAGACGATGTATTGAATCTCGACGCAATTTGAGTGTTCCATCTTCATTAGGAGGCCATAAACGTTACAATTAACTATCATTTTTGCGTCGGATTCGATAATCTAAACTCACAGGAGAACGACCATAAGGTGCCCGAGGCAGCAACAGACCCTTGGAGACAAGTCGGCTGGAGGCCGATGTATTGAATCTCGACGCAATTTGAGTGTTCCATCATCATTAAGAGACCCTGAGCAATACATTTAACTATCAGTTTTGCGTCGGATTCTAAAATCTAGACTCACAGGAGAACGACCATAAGGTGCCCGAGGCAGCAACAGACCCTTGGAGACAAGTCGGCTGGAGGACGATGTACTGAATCTCGACGCAATTTCAGTGTCCCATCGTCATTAGGAGGCCCTAAACGTTACAATTAACTATCATTTTTGCGTCGGATTCGATAATCTAATCACACAGGAAAACGACCATAAGGTGCCCGAGGCAGCAACAGACCCTTGGAGGCAAGTCGGCTGGAGGCCGATGTATTGAGTCTCGACGCAATTTGAGTGTTCCATCGTCATTAGGAGGCCCTGAATGTTACAATTAACTCTCATTTTTGCGTCGGATTCGAAAATCTAGACTCACAGGAGACGGACCACATGGAGCCCGAGGCAGCTATAGACCCTTGGAGACAAGTCGGCTGGAGGACGATGTATCGAATCTCGACGCAATTTGAGTGTTCCATCGTCTTTAGGAGTCCCTGAACGTTACAATTAACTATCATTTTTGCGTCGGATTCGAAAATCTAGACTTACAAGAGAACGACCATAAGGTGCCCGAGGCAGCATTAGACCCTTGGAGGCAAGACGGCTGGAGGCCGCTGTATTGAATCTCGACGCAATTTGAGTGTTCCATCGTCATTAGGAGGCCCTAAACGTTACAATTAACTATCATTTTTGCGTCGGATTCGAAAATCTAGACTCACAGGAGAAGGACCATGTGGTGCCCGAAGCAGCGATATCCCTTTGGAGACAAGTCGGCGGGAGGCCGATGTATTGAATCTCGACGCAATTTGAGTGTTCCATCGTCATTAGAAGGCCCTGAACGTTACAATTAACTATCATTTTTGCGTCGGATTCGATAATCTAAACTCACAGGAGAACGACCATAATGTGCCCGAGGCAGCAACAGACCCTTTTAGACAAGTCGGCTGGAGGCCGATGTATTGAATCACGACGCAATTTGAGTTTTCCATCGGCATTAGAAGGCCCTGAACGTTACAATTAACTATCTTCTTTCCGTCGGATTCGAAAATCTAGACTCACAGGAGAACGACCATAAGGCGCCCGAGGCAGCAAAATCCCCTTCGAGACAAGTTGGCTGGAGGTCGATGTATTGAATCTCGACTCAATTTGAGTGTCCCATCGTCATTAGGTGGCCCTGAACGTTACAATTGACTATCATTTTTGCGTCGGATTCGATAATCTAAACTCACAGGAGAACGATCATAAGGTGCCCGAGGCAGCAACAGACCCTTGGAGACAAGTCAGCTGGAGGCCGATGTATTGAATCTCGACGCAATTTGAGTGTTCCATCGTCATTACATGGCCCTAAACGTTACAATTAACTGTCATTTTTGCGTCGGATTCGATAATCTAAACTCACAGGAGAACGATCATAAGGTGCCCGGGGCAGCATTAGACCCTTGGAAACAAGTCGGCTGGAGGACGATGTATTGAATCTCGACGCAATTTGAGAGTTCTATCGTCATCAGGAGACGCTGAGCGTTACTATTCACTATCAATTTTGCGTCGGATTCGAAAATCTAGACTCACAGGAGAAGAATCATATGGTGCCCTAGACAGCAATATCCCCTTGGAGACAAGTCCGCTGGAGGCCGATGTATTGAATCTCGACGCAATTTGAGTGTTCCATCGTCATTAGGAGGCCCTGAACCTCACAATTAACAATCAGTGTCGCGTCGTATTCGAAAATCTAGACTCACATGAGAGCGAACATAAGAGGCAGCAAGCAGTAATATCCCCATGGAGACAAGTCGGCTGGAGGACGATGTATTGAATCTCGACGCAATTTGAGTGTCCCATCGTCATTAGGAGGCCCTAAACGTTACAATTAACTATCATTTTTGCGTCGGATTCGATAATCTAAACTCACAGGAGAACGACCATAAGGTGCCCGAGGCAGCAATAGACCCTTCGAGACAAGTCGGCTGGAGGCCGATGTATTTAATCTCGACGCAATTTGAGTGTTCCATCATCATTAAGAGGCCCTGAGCATTACATTTAACTATCAGTTTTGCGTCGGATTCTAAAATCTAGACTCACAGGAGAACGACCATACAGTACCCGAGGCAGCAATAGACCCTTGGAGACAAGTCGGCTGGAGGACGATATATTGAATCTCGACGCAATTTGAGAGTTCCATCGTCATTAGGAGGACCTGAACGTTACGATTAACTATCATTTTTGCGTCGGATTCGAAAATCTAGACTTACAAGAGAACGACCATAAGGTGCCCGAGGCAGCATTAGACCCTTGGAGACAAGTCGGCTGGAGGACGATGTATTGAATCTCGACGCAATTTGAGTGTCCCATCGTCATTAAGAGGCCCTAAACGTTACAATTAACTATCATCTTTGCGTCGGATTCGATAATCTAAACTTTCAGGAGAACGACCATAAGGTGCCCGAGGCAGCAACAGACCCTTGGAGACAAGTCGGCTGGAGGCCGATGTATTGAATCTCGACGTATTTTAAGTGTTCCATCGTCATTAGGAGGTCCCAAACGTTACAATTCACAATCATTTTTGCGTCGGATTCAAAAATCTAGACTCACAGGAGAAGGACCATGTGGTGCCCGAGGCAGCAATAGACCCTTGGAGACAAGTCGGCTGGAGGCCGATGTATTGAATCTCGACGCAATTTGAGTGTTCCATCGTCATTACAAGGCCCTGAACGTTACAATTAACTATCATATTTGCGTCGGATTCGAAAATCTAGACTCACAGGAGAACGACCATAAGGTGTCCGAGCCAGCAATAGACCCTTGGAGACAAGTCGGCTGGAGGCCGATGTATTGAATCTCGACGCCATTTGAGTGTTCCATCGGCATTAGGAGGCCCTGAACGTTACAATTAACTATCATTTTTGCGTCGGATTCGAAAATCTAGACTCACCGGAGACGGACCATGTGGTGCCCGAGGCAGCGATATCCCCTTGGAGACAAGTCGGCTGGAGGACGATGTATTGAATCTCGACGCAATTTGAGTTTCCCATCGTCATTAGGAGGCCCTAAGGGTTACAATTAACTATCATTTTTGCGTCGGATTCGATAATCTAAACTCACAGGAGAACGACCATAAGGTGCCCGAGGCAGCAACAGACCCTTGGAGACAAGTCGGCAGGAGGCCGATGTATTGAATCTCGACGCAATTTGAGTGTTCCATCGACATTAGGAGGCCCTAAGCGTTACAATTAACTATCATTTTTTCGTCGGATTCGATAATCTAAACTCACAGGAGAACGACCATAAGGTGCCCGAGGCAGCAACAGACCCTTGGAGACAAGTCGGCTGGAGGCCGATGTATTGAATCTCGACGCAATTTGAGTGTTCCATCATCATTAAGAGGCCCTGAGCAATACATTTAACTATCAGTTTTGCGTCGGATTCTAAAATCTAGACTCACAGGAGAACGACCATAAGGTGCCCGAGGCAGCAACAGACCCTTGGAGACAAGTCGGCTGGAGGACGATGTATTGAATCTCGACGCAATTTCAGTGTCCCATCGTCATTAGGAGGCCCTAAACGTTACAATTAACTATCATTTTTGCGTCGGATTCGATAATCTAATCACACAGGAAAACGACCATAAGGTGCCCGAGGCAGCAACAGACCCTTGGAGGCAAGTCGGCTGGAGGCCGATGTATTGAGTCTCGACGCAATTTGAGTGTTCCATCGTCATTAGGAGGCCCTGAATGTTACAATTAACTCTCATTTTTGCGTCGGATTCGAAAATCTAGACTCACAGAAGACGGACCACATGGAGCCCGAGGCAGCGATAGACCCTTGGAGACAAGTCGGCTGGAGGACGATGTATCGAATCTCGACGCAATTTGAGTGTTCCATCGTCTTTAGGAGTCCCTGAACGTTACAATTAACTATCATTTTTGCGTCGGATTCGAAAATCTAGACTTACAAGAGAACGACCATAAGGTGCCCGAGGCAGCATTAGACCCTTGGAGACAAGACGGCTGGAGGCCGATGTATTGAATCTCGACGCAATTTGAGTGTTCCATCGTCATTAGGAGGCCCTAAACGTTACAATTAACTATCATTTTTGCGTCGGATTCGAAAATCTAGACTCACAGGAGAAGGACCATGTGGTGCCCGAAGCAGCGATATCCCCTTGGAGACAAGTCGGCGGGAGGTCGATGTATTGAATCTCGACGCAATTTGAGTGTTCCATCGTCATTAGAAGGCCCTGAACGTTACAATTAACTATCATTTTTGCGTCGGATTCGATAATCTAAACTCACAGGAGAACGACCATAATGTGCCCGAGGCAGCAACAGACCCTTTTAGACAAGTCGGCTGGAGGCCGATGTATTGAATCACGACGCAATTTGAGTTTTCCATCGGCATTAGAAGGCCCTGAACGTTACAATTAACTATCTTCTTTCCGTCGGATTCGAAAATCTAGACTCACAGGAGAACGACCATAAGGCGCCCGAGGCAGCAATATCCCCTTCGAGACAAGTGGGCTGGAGGTCGATGTATTGAATCTCGACTCAATTTGAGTGTCCCATCGTCATTAGGTGGCCCTGAACGTTACAATTGACTATCATTTTTGCGTCGGATTCGATAATCTAAACTCACAGGAGAACGATCATAAGGTGCCCGAGGCAGCAACAGACCCTTGGAGACAAGTCAGCTGGAGGCCGATGTATTGAATCTCGACGCAATTTGAGTGTTCCATCGTCATTACATGGCCCTAAATGTTACAATTAACTGTCATTTTTGCGTCGGATTCGATAATCTAAACTCACAGGAGAACGATCATAAGGTGCCCGGGGCAGCATTAGACCCTTGGAAACAAGTCGGCTGGAGGACGATGTATTGAATCTCGACGCAATTTGAGAGTTCTATCGTCATCAGGAGACGCTGAGCGTTACTATTCACTATCAATTTTGCGTCGGATTCGAAAATCTAGACTCACAGGAGAAGGATCATATGGTGCCCTAGACAGCAATATCCCCTTGGAGACAAGTCCGCTGGAGGCCGATGTATTGAATCTCGACGCAATTTGAGTGTTCCATCGTCATTAGGAGGCCCTGAACCTCACAATTAACAATCAGTGTCGCGTCGTATTCGAAAATCTAGACTCACATGAGAGCGAACATAAGAGGCAGCAAGCAGTAATATCCCCATGGAGACAAGTCGGCTGGAGGACGATGTATTGAATCTCGACGCAATTTGAGTGTCCCATCGTCATTAGGAGGCCCTAAACGTTACAATTAACTATCATTTTTGCGTCGGATTCGATAATCTAAACTCACAGGAGAACGACCATAAGGTGCCCGAGGCAGCAATAGACATTTCGAGACAAGTCGGCTGGAGGCCGATGTATTTAATCTCGACGCAATTTGAGTGTTCCATCATCATTAAGAGGCCCTGAGCATTACATTTAACTATCAGTTTTGCGTCGGATTCTAAAATCTAGACTCACAGGAGAACGACCATACAGTGCCCGAGGCAGCAATAGACCCTTGGAGACAAGTCGGCTGGAGGACGATGTATTGAATCTCGACGCAATTTGAGTGTTCCATCGACATTACAAGGTCCTGTACGTTACAATTAACTATCATTTTTGCGTCGGATTCGAAAATCTAGACTTACAAGAGAACGACCATAAGGCGCCCGAGGCAGCAATTGACCCTTGGAGACAAGTCGGCTGGAGGACGATGTACTGATTCTCGACGCAATTTTAGTGTTCCATCGTCATTAGGAGGCCCTAAACGTTACAATTCACTATCATTTTTGCGTCGGATTCGAAAATCCAGTCTCACAGGAGAAGGACCATGAGGGGCCCGAGGCAGCAATAGACCCTTGGAGACAAGTCGGCTGGAGGACGATGTATTGAATCTCGACGCAATTTGAGTGTTCCATCTTCATTAGGAGGCCATAAACGTTACAATTAACTATCATTTTTGCGTCGGATTCGATAATCTAAACTCACAGGAGAACGACCATAAGGTGCCCGAGGCAGCAACAGACCCTTGGAGACAAGTCGGCTGGAGGCCGATGTATTGAATCTCGACGCAATTTGAGTGTTCCATCATCATTAAGAGGCCCTGAGCAATACATTTAACTATCAGTTTTGCGTCGGATTCTAAAATCTAGACTCACAGGAGAACGACCATACGGTGCCCGAGGCAGCAATAGACCCTTGGAGACAAGTCGGCTGGAGGACGATGTATGAATCTCGACGCAATTTGAGAGTTCCATCGTCATTAGGAGGCCCTGAACGTTACGATTAACTATCATTTTTGCGTCGGATTCGAAAATCTAGACTTACAAGAGAACGACCATAAGGTGCCCGAGGCAGCATTAGTCCCTTGGAGACAAGTCGGCTGGAGGACGATGTATTGAATCTCGATGCAATTTGAGTGTTCCATCGTCAATAGGAGGCCCTGAACGTTACAATTAACTATCAGTTTCGCGTCGGATTCGAAAATCTAGAATCACCAGAGACGGACCATGTGGTGCCCGAGGCAGCGATACCCCCTTGGAGACAAGTCGGCTGGAGGCCCATGTATTGAATCTCGACGCAATTTGAGAGTTCCATCGTCATTACGATGCCCTGAACGTTACAATTCACTATCATTCTTGCGTCGGATTCGAAAATCCAGTCTCACAGGAGAAGGACCATGAGGGGCCCGAGGCAGCAATAGACCCTTGGAGACAAGTCGGCTGGAGGCCGATGTATTGAATCTCAACGCAATCTGAGAGTTCCAATGTCATTACAAGGCCCTGAACGTTACAATTAACTATTATTTTAGCGTCGGATTCGAAAATCTACTCACAGGAGAAGTTCATATCGTGCTCGAGACAGCAATTTCCCCTTGGAGACAAGTCGGCTGGAGGACGATGTATTGAATCCCGACGCAATTTGAGTGTTCCATCGTCATTACAAAGCCCTGAACGTTACAATTAACTATAATTTTTGCGTCGGATTCGAAAATCTAGACTCACAGGAGAGGGATCATATTGTGCCCGAGACAGCAACATCCCCTTGGTGACAAGTCGGCTGGACCCGATGTATTGAATCTCGACGCAATTTGAGTGTTCCATCGTCATTAGGAGGCCCTGAACGTTACAATTAACTATCAGTTTCGCGTCGGATTCGAAAATCTAGACTCACCAGAGACGGACCATGTGGTGCCCGAGGAAGCGATACCCCCTTGGAGACAAGTCGGCTGGAGGCCCATGTATTGAATCTCGACGCAATTTGAGAGTTCCATCGTCATTACGATGCCCTGAACGTTACAATTAACAATCATTTTTGCGTCGGATTCGAAAATCTAGACTCACAGGAGAACGACCATAAGGAGCCCAGGGCAGCAATAGACTCTTGGAGACAAGTCGGCTGGAGGCCGATGTATTGAATCTCAACGCAATCTCAGAGTTCCAATGTCATTACAAGGCCCTGAACGTTACAATTAACTATCATTTTAGCGTCGGATTCGAAAATCTACTCACAGGAGAAGTTGATACGGTGCTCGAGACAGCAATTTCCCCTTGGAGACAAGTCGGCTGGAGGACGATGTATTGAATCTCGACGCAATTTGAGTGTTCCATCTTCATTAGGAGGCCATAAACGTTACAATTAACTATCATTTTTGCGTCGGATTCGATAATCTAAACTCACAGGAGAACGACCATAAGGTGCCCGAGGCAGCAACAGACCCTTGGAGACAAGTCGGCTGGAGGCCGATGTATTGAATCTCGACGCAATTTGAGTGTTCCATCATCATTACAAGGTGCCCGAGGCAGCAACAGACCCTTGGAGCCCAGTCGGCTGGAGGCCGATGTATTGAATCTCGACGCAATTTGAGTGTTCCATCGTCATTACAAAGCCCTGAACGTTACAATTAACTATCATTTTTGCGTCGGATTCGATAATCTAAACTCACAGGAGAACGACCACAAGGTACCCGAGGCAGCAATAGACCCTTGGAGACAAGTCGGCTGGAGGCCGATGTATTGAATCTCGACGCAATTTGAGTGTAGCATCGTCATTAGGAGGCCCTAAACGTTACAATTAACTATCATTTTTGCGTCGGATTCGATAATCTAAACTCACAGGAGAACGACCATAAGGTGCCCGAGGCAGCAATAGACCCTTGGAGACAAGTCGGCTGGAGGCCGATGTATTGAATCTCGACGCAATTTGAGTGTTCCATCATCATTAAGAGGCCCTGAGCATTACATTTAACTATCAGTTTTGCGTCGGATTCTAAAATCTAGACTCACAGGAGAACGACCATACGGTGCCCGAGGCAGCATTAGACCCTTGGAGACAAGTCGGCTGGAGGACGATGTATTGAATCTCGACGCAATTTGAGTGTCCCATCGTCATTAAGAGGCCCTAAACGTTACAATTAACTATCATTTTTGCGTCGGATTCGAAAATCTAGACTCACAGGAGAACGACCATAAGGTGCCCGAGCCAGCATTAGACCCTTGGAGACAAGTCGGCTGGAGGCCGATGTATTGCATCTCGACGCAATTTGAGTGGTCCATCGACATTACAAGGTCCTGAACGTTACAATTAACTATCATTTTTGCGTCGGATTGAAAAATCTAGACTTACAAGAGAACGACCATAAGGTGCCCGAGGCAGCAATTGACCCTTGGAGACAAGTCGGCTGGGAGGACGATGTACTGATTCTCCACGCAATTTGAGTGTTCCATCGTCATTAGGAGGCCCTAAACGTTACAATTCACTGTCATTTTTGCGTCGGATTCGAAAATCCAGACTCACAGGAGAATGACCATAAGGTGCCCGAGGCAGCAACAGACCCTTGGAGACAAGTCGGCTGGAGGCCGATGTATTGAATCTCGACGCAATTTGAGTGTTCCATCGTCATTACAAGGTGCTCGAAGCAGCAACAGACCCTTGGAGACAAGTCGGCTGGAGGCGGATGTGTTGAATCTCGACGCAATTTGAGTGTTCCATCATCATTACAAGGTGCCCCAGGCAGCAACAGACCCTTGGAGACAAGTCGGCTGGAGGCCGATGTATTGAATCTCGACGCAATTTGAGTGTTCCATCGTCATTACAAAGCCCTGAACGTTACAATTAACTATCATTTTTGCGTCGGATTCGAAAACCTGGACTCACAGGAGAGGGATCATATTGTGCCCGAGACAGCAACATCCCCTTGGAGGCAAGTTGGCTGGAGGCCGATGTATTGAATCTCGACGCAATTTGAGTGTTCCATCGTCATTAGGAGGCCCTGAACGTTACAATTAACTATCAGTTTCGCGTCGGATTCGAAAATCTAGACTCACCGGAGACGGACCATGTGGTGCCCGATGCAGCGATACCCCCTTGGAGACAAGTCGGCTGGAGGCCGATGTATTGAATCTCGACGCAATTTGAGTGTAGCATCGTCATTAGGAGGCCCTAAACGTTACAATTAACTATCATTTTTGCGTCGGATTCGATAATCTAAACTCACAGGAGAACGACCATAAGGTGCCCGAGGCAGCAATAGACCCTTGGAGACAAGTCGGCTGGAGGCCGATGTATTGAATCTCGACGCAATTTGAGTGTTCCATCATCATTAAGAGGCCCTGAGCATTACATTTAACTATCAGTTTTGCGTCGGATTCTAAAATCTAGACTCACAGGAGAACGACCATACGGTGCCCGAGGCAGCATTAGACCCTTGGAGACAAGTCGGCTGGAGGACGATGTATTGAATCTCGACGCAATTTGAGTGTCCCATCGTCATTAAGACGCCCTAAACGTTACAATTAACTATCATTTTTGCGTCGGATTCGAAAATCTAGACTCACAGAAGAACGACCATAAGGTGCCCGAGCCAGCATTAGACCCTTGGAGACAAGTCGGCTGGAGGCCGATGTAAT
This sequence comes from Schistocerca americana, assembly GCF_021461395.2. Taxonomy (NCBI): domain Eukaryota; kingdom Metazoa; phylum Arthropoda; class Insecta; order Orthoptera; family Acrididae; genus Schistocerca; species Schistocerca americana. The sequence goes on along the minus strand of NW_025725320.1, from coordinate 4,382 downwards.
GAATCTCGACCCAATTTGAGAGTTCCATCGTCATTACGAGGCGCTGAACGTTACAATTAACAATCAGTTTTGCGTCGGATTCGAAAATCTAGACTCACAGGAGAACGACCATAAGGTGCCCAGGGCAGCAATAGACTCTTGGAGACATGTCGGCTGGAGGCCGATGTATTGAATCTCAACGCAATCTGAGAGTTCCATTGTCATTACAAGGCCGTGAACGTTCCAATTAACTATCATTTTAGCGTCGGATTCGAAAATCTACTCACAGGAGAAGTTCATACGGTGCTCGAGACAGCAATATCCCCTTGGAGACAAGTCGGCTGGAGGACGATGTATTGAATCTCGACGCAATTAGAGTGTCCCATCGTCATTAGGAGGCCCTAAGCGTTACAATTAACTATCATTTTTGCGTCGGATTCGATAATCTAAACTCACAGGAGAACGACCATAAGGTGCCCGAGGCAGCAATAGACCCTTGGAGACAAGTCGGCTGGAGGCCGATGTATTGAATCTCGACGCAATTTGAGTGTTCCATCGACATTACAAGGTCCTGAACGTTACAATTAACTATCATTTTTGCGTCGGATTGAAAAATCTAGACTTACAAGAGAACGACCATAAGGTGCCCGAGGCAGCAATTGACCCTTGGAGACAAGTCGGCTGGAGGACGATGTACTGATTCTCGACGCAATTTGAGTGTTCCATCGTCATTAGGAGGCCCTAAACGTTACAATTCACTATCATTTTTGCGTCGGATTCGAAAATCCAGACTCACAGGAGAACGACCATAAGGTGCCCGAGGCAGCAACAGACCCTTGGAGACAAGTCGGCTGGAGGCCGATGTATTGAATCTCGACGCAATTTGAGTGTTCCATCGTCATTACAAGGTGCTCGAAGCAGCAACAGACCCTTGGAGACAAGTCGGCTGGAGGCGGATGTGTTGAATCTCGACGCAATTTGAGTGTTCCATCATCATTACAAGGTGCCCGAGGCAGCAACAGACCCTTGGAGACAAGTCGGCTGGAGGCCGATGTATTGAATCTTGACGCAATTTGAGTGTTCCATCGTCATTACAAAGCCCTGAACGTTACAATTAACTATCATTTTTGCGTCGGATTCGAAAATCTAGACTCACAGGAGAGGGATCATATTGTGCCCGAGACAGCAACATCCCCTTGGAGGCAAGTCGGCTGGAGGCCGATGTATTGAATCTCGACGCAATTTGAGTGTTCCATCATCATTAGGAGGCCCTGAACGTTACAATTAACTATCAGTTTCGCGGCGGATTCGAAAATCTAGACTCACCGGAGACGGACCATGTGGTGCCCGATGCAGCGATACCCCCTTGGAGACAAGTCGGCTGGAGGCCGATGTATTGAATCTCAACGCAATCTGAGAGTTCCATTGTCATTACAAGGCCCTGAACGTTACAATTAACTATCATTTTAGCGTCGGATTCGAAAATCTGATCACAGGAGACGTTCATACGGTGCTCGAGACATCAATTTCCCCTTGGAGACAAATCGGCTGGAGGACGATGTAATGAATCTCGACGCAATTTGAGTGTCCCATCGTCATTAGGAGGCCCTAAGCGTTACAATTAACTATCATTTTTGCGTCGGATTCGAAAATCTAGACTCACAGGAGAGGGATCATATTGTGCCCGAGACAGCAATATCCCCTTGGAGAGAAGTCGGCTGGAGGCCGATGTATTGAATCCCGACGCAATTTGAGTGTTCCATCGTCATTAGGAGGCCCTGAACGTTATAATTAACTATCAGTTTCGCGTCGGATTCGAAAATCTAGACTCACAGGAGAACGACCATAAGGTGCCCGAGGCAGCAATAGACCCTTGGAGACAAGTCGGCTGGAGGCCGATGTATTGAATCTCGACGCAATTTGAGTGTTCCATCGTCATTAGGAGGCCCTAAACGTTACAATTAACTATCATTTTTGCGTCGGATTCGAAAATCTAGACTTACAAGAGAACGACCATAAGGTGCCCGAGGCAGCAAATGACCCTTGGAGACAAGTCGTCTGGAGGACGATGTACTGATTCTCGACGCAATTTGAGTGTTCCATCGTCATTAGGAGGCCCTAAACGTTACAATTCACTATCTATTTTGCGTCGGATTCGAAAATCCAGACTCACAGGAGAAGGACCATGTGGGGCCCGAGGCAGCAATAGACCCTTGGAGACAAGTCGGCTGGAGGACGATGTATTGAATCACGACGCAATTTGTGTGTTCCATCGTCATTACAAGGTGCCCGAGGCAGCAACAGACCCTTGGAGACAAGTCGGCTGGAGGCCGATGTATTGAATCACGACGCAATTTGTGTGTTCCATCGTCATTACAAGGTGCCCGAGGCAGCAACAGACCCTTGGAGACAAGTCGGCTGGAGGCCGATGTATTGAATCTCAACGCAATCTCAGAGTTCCATCGTCATTACAAGGCCCTGAACGTTACAATTAACTATCATTTTTGCGTCGGATTCGAAAATCTTGACTCACAGGAGAGGGATCATATTGTGCCCGAGACAGCTACATCCCCTAGGAGACAAGTCGGCTGGAGGCCGATGTATTGAATCTCGACGCAATTTGAGTGTTCCATCGTCATTACAAGGCCCTGAACGTTACAATTAACTATCAGTTTCGCGTCGGATTCGAAATCTAGACTCACAGGAGAACGACCATAAGGTGACCGAGGCAGCAATAGACCCTTGGAGACACGTCGGCTGGAGGCCGATGTATTGAATCTCGACGCAATTTGAGTGTTCCATCGTCATTAGGAGGCCCTGATCGTTACAATTAACTATCAGTTTCGCGTCGGATTCGAAAATCTAGACTCACAGGAGAACGACCATAAGGTGCCCGAGGCAGCAATAGACCCTTGGAGGCAAGTCGGCTGGAGGCCGATGTATTGAATCTCGACGCAATTTGAGTGTTCCATCGTCATTAGGAGGCCCTAAACGTTACAATTAACTATCATTTTTGCGTCGGATTCGATAATCTAAACTCACAGGAGAACGACCATAAGGTGCCCGAGGCAGCAATAGACCCTTGGAGACAAGTCGGCTGGAGGCCGATGTATTGAATCTCGACGCAATTTGAGCGTTCCATCGTCATTTGGAGGCCCTAGAGCTTACAAGTAACTATCAGTTTCGCGTCGGATTCGGAAATCTACTCACAGGAGAAGTTCATACGGTGCTCGAGACAGCAATATACCCCTTGGAGACAAATCGACTGGAGGCCGATGTATTGAATATCGACGCAATTTGAGTGTTGCATCATCATTAAGAGGCCCTGAGCATTACATTTAACTATCAGTTTTGCGTCGGATTCTAAAATCTAGACTCACAGGGTGAACGACCATACGGTGCCCGAGGCAGCATTTGAACCTTGGAGACAAGTCGGCTGGAGGACGATGTATTGAATCTCGACGCAATTTGAGTGTTCCATCGACATTAGGAGGCCCTGAACGTTACAATTAACTATCATTTTTGCGTCGGATTCGAAAATCTAGACTCACCGGAGACGGACCATGTGGTGCCCGAGGCAGCGATATTACCTTGGAGACAAGTCGGCTGGAGGCCGATGTATTGAATCTCGACCCAATTTGAGAGTTTCCATCGTCATTACGAGGGCGCTGAACGTTACAATTAACAATCAGTTTTGCGTCGGATTCGAAAATCTAGACTCACAGGAGAACGACCGTAAGGGTGCCCAGGGCAGCAATAGACCCTTGGAGACATGTCGGCTGGAGGCCGATGTATTGAATCTCAACGCAATCTGAGAGTTCCATTGTCATTACAAGGCCGTGAACGTTACAATTAACCATCATTTTAGCGTCGGATTCGAAAATCTACTCACAGGAGAAGTTCATACGGTGCTCGAGACAGCAATATCCCCTTGGAGACAAGTCGGCTGGAGGACGATGTATTGAATCTCGACGCAATTTGAGTGTCCTATCGTCATTAGGAGGCCCTAAGCGTTACAATTAACTATCATTTTTGCGTCGGATTCGGTAATCTAAACTCACAGGAGAACGACCATAAGGTGCCCGAGGCAGCAATAGACCCTTGGAGACAAGTCGGCTGGAGGCCGATGTATTGAATCTCGACGCAATTTGAGTGTTCCATCGACATTACAACGTCCTGAACGTTACAATTAACTATCATTTTTGCGTCGGATTGAAAAATCTAGACTTACAATTGAACGACCATAAGGTGCCCGAGGCAGCAATTGACCCTTGGAGACAAGTCGGCTGGAGGACGATGTACTGATTCTCGACGCAATTTGAGTGTTCCATCGTCATTAGGAGGCCCTAAACGTTACAATTCACTATCATTTTTTGCGTCGGATTCGAAAATCCAGACTCACA